>NC_136059.1:1445729110-1445731610 GCF_964261635.1 Lissotriton helveticus | reverse complement strand
CGCCTGTCTGAGGGTCGCTTGATCGTCAATCGCCCCGGGGCTTCCCCGGAAAGCGGCTGGGGGCATCGCAGGGTAAACTCCGCTTCCCCTTCGTCCCCCACAAGGTCAGACCCCCCCGATCGCCCGTGGCAGGGTCCCTCGCCGGGTCCTGCCATGGAGGTACGCCATCGGGACCCATCCCGTGGCGCCTGGCTGCGTGCCGCGTGTGGCTGTCTGTGGCGTCTCACCGGCTGCGAGCCGGGCCCATCCTGTGGATCGCCCCAGCTGGGGTGGTTGCCTCTCCCCATCCCGGAAGGGACGGGTGATAGCCTCCGTTGCCCTCGGACGATCGAAAGGGAGTCGGGATCAGATCTCCGAACCAGGAGTGGCGGAGACGGGCGCCCTCGCGGCGTCCACTGCGGTAACGCAAACGATCCCGGAGAAGCCGGCTGGAGCCCCGGGGAGAGTTCTCTTTTCTTTGTGAAGGGCAGGGCACCCTGGAATGGGTTCGCCCCGAGAGAGGGGCACGAGCCTTGGAAAGCGTTGCGGTCCCGGCGGCATCCGGTGAGCTCTCGCTGGTCCTTTTAAATCCGGGGGAGATGGTGTAAATCTCGCACCGGGCCCTACCCATATCCGCAGCAGGTCTCCAAGGTGAACAGCCTCTGGCATGTTGGAACAATGTAGGTAAGGGAAGTCAGCAAGTCAGATCCGTAACTTCGGGATAAGGATTGGCTCTAAGGGCTGGGTCGGTCGGGCTGGGGTGCGAAGCGGGGCTGGGCGCGTGCCGCTGCTGGACAAGGCGCCTCCCTCTGGGGTGGCGGCGACTCTGGATGCGAGCCGGGCCCTTCCTGTGGATCGCCCCAGCTGCGGTAGTCGCCTCTCCCCATGCCCCCTCCCCAGGCGCGGTGCCGGCGTTCTGCCTCGGCCGGCGCCTAGTAGCTGACTTAGAACTGGTGCGGACCAGGGGAATCCGACTGTTTAATTAAAACAAAGCATCACGAAGGCCCGAGGCGGGTGTTGACATGATTTCTGCCCAGTGCTCTGAATGTCAAAGTGAAGAAATTCAATGAAGCACGGGTAAACATTGCATCAAATATCAGAGACATAATAAAAGACTTATACACTGACTCAACAACATCTTTCAAGGGAAAGAACAATGAAGCAACTCCTGAAATAACAATGAAATCTGGGGTCAAACAAGGTGACTCTTTATCCCCACTACTATTTAACATTGCCATGGATCCTCTGATCTGTGATCTTCAGAAAAATGGCAAGTGCTTCACATTTGGATCAGATGGTCTTATTGAGCAAATCACCGCTCTCGCCGTTGCTGATGACATTGCAGTACTCAGCAGTACCTGGGAAGGAATGAGTACAAATCTGAAGATCATTGAAAAGTTCAGTAAAGCTGCAGGATTACAACTGAATGTGAAAAAGACACATGGATTTTTATATCAGTCACCATAAAGATAAAATACTGATTAACAACTGTAAACCATGGCAATTTGAAAAAGAAAATATTCATCCAGGAGAAAGTGAGAGATACCTCGGATTGAACTTTGATCCACACACTGGTCATACAACAAGCAACAACAAAATTAATGAGGTTCTTGTCAATTGGGCTCAAAAACTTGATAATTTACCACTTAAGCCCACGCAGAAAATTGAAATGTTGTGCCAGTACTTGGTACCTAAACTATCATTCAAATTAGAAATGACAGGAACAGAAGCAAAAACGTTGAATGTTCTGGATCAAACAATAAAAAAGTATGTCAAACACTTTCTACACCTTCCTGCATACACTGTGGTGGTCTCCTATATTCGAAAAGATCATTTGGAGGCCTCAGTATACCAAAACTATGTACACAAATTGGTCTCAATAAAGTCAATAGTTTATTGTATCTCAGGGCAGCTGCAGACCTGTACATAGCGCATTCATTCATGTATATAGGAGAAAATATTAATAAAAAAATTGATAACATCATCAAAACACACAAACTCAACATTTTAGACAGTAGCTTTCTGAGCTATAATTTGAATTTGTTAGCAACATATGATTGGAGAAAAGAAGAGTTTGAGAAATGGGCAAATCTCCCTGTCCAAGGTGATGGTATAAAATACTTAGCAAGTAATCCAACCTCAAACTTCTGGATCAGCAAGCATAACAAAATGAAAGAAAACCAGTACATAGCTGCGCTGAAGTTAAGAGCAAATGTTTTATATACTAGAGAAACCATCACCAGGGGAAGAAATCATGCATTTGCTACATGTAGGTATTGTAATGATGTTCGTGAAACAATTTCTCATATTTCAGGTCATGTCCTAAAACTAAGGACATTAGGATAAAAAGACATAACAAAATTCTGGAATTGCTCATTGATAGAGCAAAAGGGTGTGCTTGGTTGGCATGTAGGGAACCTCATGTTAAGAATAATCAAGGAGAACTACGAAAACCAGATGTAGTGTTTACCAAAAATGGTACAGCTGTAGTGATTGATGTTTCAATTCGTTATGAAAATTC